>NW_028245713.1:917500-952500 GCF_964263255.1 Lissotriton vulgaris
TCACATTATTTTTAAATGGGAAATTCTGTGGTGCGTTTTGAATAGCCTGCACTGAATTACCCGCTGTTAAGTTACATTAAATCCCATGAATTGTGAGTGCATCAAGCTAGTGCCTCTTCCTTCCATTCAAGGCTGAGGGAGCTCCCCTGGATTATTCTTTTGAAAAATAGCAAAACTACAGAACTTTATTGGCAATGCTGGTTTAAAATAGATTCAGATTGCCCCTGCCTCATCTGAAAAAAGCTTGGAGGAAAAAGGGTGACACTATAGCATAAATATGAGATGAATAGTTTCATCTTTTTATTCTGGCACTTGTGGAACTACATTTAATATAGGGAAACATAAACAAAAGGACCATGGTGCGAACAAACATAAGAGGGCTAAGTATTCAAACCATCATTGATAGTGTACAAGTTGGCAGCAGTGAAAATGCAATCAGCTTAGCAGAAAGATTGATGTAAAATGAAAAGGAGATAAGGACTTATGGAGGTAAGGACGAAGATAAGACATGTAGATAGAGCAAGACCTGCCATTCGAAAACATGTCAGCAACAACTGTGTAAGCCCATACAGCAAGGTTTTTCATGCAAGCATGGAAAAGGAGTCGAGAGCAGGACTTGCTGTTGAAACATGCAAATAAGGCAGGAAGTCCTGCTGCAACGGTAGGGGTCCCTTGCATGATTTGCATGCATGCATTCCTGGGCTGTTACCTCTAGATCAGTGCACACTCAACAATCAAGTGTATACACTGAGGACCATTTTATGTTTTTTTTGCAGTTTTATATAGCATGAACTCGACCCGAAGTTATTGGAGCGCTTTACATAAGTACCAGTTTCATTACACAAGGACACATTCACACTGCACTGCCGCAGTCCAGCCAAGCATATTACAAGTTTCCCCTCCGCCAGGGTTTTCATGGTGGTGAGCCCGCAATGAAAACTGTAGTGGAGAGGAAGCATAAAGGCGCCCTTCAGGGCCTCCTGTTGCCTCAGTGCCATGGGGTGCCTGTAGGAAGGCACATGTTGTGCCCCATGTGTGAATATACCCCAGTATTGCAGCCGTGCATGAACTGATTTTGATGTTCCCATTGCAGTGCTTATTTCATATGCACCATCGTGGCTACGCCAAATAATTGCCCACCAGACAGGGGAAGACTCCTAATATGGTGGATCAACCACAGGCTTGGCGGAGCAGGAGTCGGCGGTCACACTACCGCAATGCCAAGCTCATATTAAGGCCCATAGACTGCCCATTGTACTGTGACTAGCATAAACATTTGGCTCAGCAACACTCATTCTTATGTATTGCATACATACATGTGTGCATGCTTGGTGCCATATGTGTACTTGCTCAGTACATATTTGTAGTTCAAATTAGTTACAGTGAACTGGTCAGTCAGTCCTCCTGCCTCATCAGATGCTAGGATTGTATTATATTGTATTGCATTGCATTTGCACTTGCATTTGTATAGTGTTTCCTACCCCATGCAAGGTGTCAAAGAGCCCTATAGTGGATGGTACACTACTTCGGAACAGAAGTCTAGTGATCCATTATATGAATTTAATACAGTCTATGGGGTACATTAAATTAATAAGAGTTAGGGATGACTATAGTGGGAAGTATGTGAGCCCATGTCAATAGTTGGCGGAGTAAATAGAGGAGATTAAGTATTGTTAGACTGCAGGAGCGTACTTTCAAAGAAGGACAAGTTGTGATCTATGAAAACTAGGTGTCAGCTTTGCGGAAATACAATAATAGAGAATTGAGCAGACAGATGTGTAACTTAGAGTAGGCTATACTCAGAGTGGAGGCAAGCAGAGGAAGGGGAGTACACAGAGACTCATTTGATACAAAGGAAGGAGAGAGAGAGTTAAAACACTCCATATTTTTAAATTAAGGTTAATTTTTCATTCAGACTTTTGGGAACATAGGGACAGGCTTATTAACTTTAGTGCAATGCAGTGAAACAACTAAAGTTAATGCACTGCATTGTGTCAATAGGAAAGACAAAACAGTACCATAACTATAAAAGATTTGGTGCTGTTTTGCCCTACCCAGCGTTGGCGCACTTTTGGCTTCTGTGCGCCAATTTACACACCCTTGCACCATAGTGTAAGCGTGTGTGCGTTCTGTCAAGAATAGGTATTGTCTTGGAAGAGGACCCACCCAATACAATAACTGTCCTTTCATACTTTTCCTATTTTGTATGCGTGCTGTATAGTGTAGCACACACACAAGGTTTGAGCGTTTTTCTAAAACCTTACACCTGCTTCGAGGAGCAATATATTTTTGGTGCAATACCCTGTGTACCAATGTTAGTAGATAGGAATTTTCATAAATTCCCCGTAGGGGCTGCATGGAAACACCCATACAACAGCCATGGAATCCTCTCTTGCCACAAAGTAGTACAAAGTAACTCCCAGCAACACAACATTTTACACTAGGTTTGAATCACCTTTATGAAGTTTTATCTATAGAGATTCAAGAGTTCTTATAATAACAGATATGAGTACAGCATAAGAGATGAGGAGAGATGACTTAATGCTCATGAGGAAAGAACAGTGGATGAGAAGTGACTTTCACTAGATGATTGAACCGCTGCAGGTACTAAAGGGCTTTTGTTTTAGAGAATGTCTTAGTGTGTTATTTTTGATGATGCAGTTAGGGATAGATTTGCAGACACGGTTTAGGGCCTTCTTTCTCTGTATGGGTCTATCTATTAGGTGCAGCTGAGAACGGTAAGCTACTTGTGGTTTAGATATGGCATCATTTATTACACTTCTGGTTGGATGAGGGAATATAAATAGGTGCTCATCTTAATGTAATCATATGTGGGGCTATTCTCCCTGTTAGGGTTTCTTCCATATTAATTGGGTATATATCTTTTATTTCTGTTAATAAATATATATATATTTTTTGAAAGAGAGGATGTGGCCTAACGGCTAGGGCGGTCAACGTCGAATCTTGGGAACCAGGTTCGAGTCTCTGCAACAACAGTCGACATACTGTGATTCTGGGCGAATCACTTAATCTCACTGTGCCTAACAAAAGAAAAAAATGAATTAATGTGTCCATCTGTAAGCAACTGTTGCTCCTGTAAAGCGCTCTGATACTTTCAGGTTGAGTTTGAGCTATATAAACTCTGAAAAAAATAAAAAAAATAATTGTGCGCTATTTCCTAAACCTCGTTACTAGGTTTAGTGCTGTTTTTCTTCCAGATATCAGCACAAGATTGTTGTAGCCAAAGCTATAACATGCTTGCAGCTTATGTGCAGGAATTATTATGAAGTAAAGAATATTTTTTCTACTGCAACATTTGGAAGTTTTGGAGAAATCATTTGAGTACCCAACTAAAGTGGCATTACATATATTTTGACCCATTATATTCAGTGTATCTGGACTTTAACACTAATATAACTGATATACTATGAGCGCTCCGCTATTCTCTTTTTTCTTTTGTCTGGACAGTAATGTTCAGTGATCCAAACATACACGTTTTGATAACAGTGGTGTTGTAATTTTTTTTAGCACCATTCATGCCAGTCGCTTCTCCAACAATAGAGATGTGTGACTGCTATACCACTGTTGCGGTTTCTTTTGTATCTAAACATCTGTTCAGCATGCACAATAACTATTTTTTTCCTTGCTGATGCTGATCACTAAAAGACCAGACCTATTGGCTTTGCTAGTGCTTGTTTTTTCTCTCTCCATTCTGGCACTTGTGAGCCTATATTTGTAACGAAAAAAATAATATAAATAGTCAATACAGAGAAGTTATGCCTGCAACCGAAGATGGAAAATCACACACATTTTACCTCTAAAAGTAAGGTTATGTAAAAAGTTCAAACTAATACAATGTATTTGACATTGCGTGCATTTAAAAAATACTTCAGCGTTAGTGCATGAGTAGAAATAGATTTGTTTTTAAAGAACTGTTTAGGGAATTTAATATGAAAAATGTTTCTTTCACTCAGGATATGTTATTAATTATTGTACGGGAATTTCATTATATTCTTGAAATTGTCCTGCAGATGCTAGTAGTTTTGGTTGGGTTTCCAAAAGTGCTAGTTACTGAAATGCCCAGGAATGTGTTACCGCTCATTATTCTCGGCTAACTGTCCTAACCAGAAATATGTAGGCCCGGTATTCACTGCACCAGGCCTCCCAGCTCACCTGTCATATGCAAGGTGGGAGCCTCTCCTCTCCCTCTGTTGTCATGGGGATGGCCCAGGCCCAGGGTTAGGTGTGAATGCTTCTGACCCAAGTTCAGCATAACAAAGGGCCGAGCGCTTGACGCTCTCGGCTCCATTCAGGCCTGTTCACACCCTGGCACCAGCGTCTATACAGAGTGAGCATTCCTTGAGCTCACCTGCAGCAGGGGGCTGTAGATGGGGGTGGGGGGGAGCCAGTGGGGCTGATGTCTTGTGCTGGTTTCTGCTTCTCAAAGGAAGCAGTCTGGAGACGAGTTTAGCAGACAAAAAAATCGGCTTTAACTGACTGGGGAAACCTTGAATTGATTTAAGCAGGGCATGCACGTTTACAGCATGTGAAAAACTAACTTTTTCAGAACTGCATACCTTCAAATCTTTAAGGATTAGAAAATACCGTGCCTACTTCAGAGGTAACTGTTCAAGGAGACGTAGCTAGGTGTTCCCACGTTTACAACACTATATGATCTTTTTTCTGCTTGGTGACAAACTTTAGCGCTCTTTCTCCACATGTAAAATGCTCTGATGTTGCAAGCTGCTGTTATCAAAATTTAAATTTTACAATAAATATCAAAGTTATAAAATGTTTATTAATCTGATGATCAGCGATGACAGCAGCAATTTGAATTTAATAAACCCACACCAAATCATTTGCAAGCGTAGCATACTTAACGATTTAGCAAAAACAAATTATTTCATTTGCAATTCTATATGTCTTCATAAAGTCCATTAAAACGAAACATTCAAAGCTGAAAATACAGATGGTGAAGAGTGAATTATTCATTTTGGTAGGAACATTTAAGTTAATGGTTTTGAACCGCAACTTTTTCGGGCTCATTTATGAGAAAGTGATGCTCTATTCAGTCCAGAGCTTGTCTTATGAAAAAGAGAAGCACTTTCATTTCACAGCAGAATGATATCCTGTACACATCACTGGGGGTTCAGCAGAGTCCCAGACACAATCTCTCAGTGTCTAGATTTAGGCCTCTTGTTACCTGTTCTTTGAGATGCAGAACAGCACAGGAGTTAGTGGTGCTCACCATTCACAGTCGCACAGTCAATGCCTCAGCCAGTGGGCATGGGATTGAGGGCAGCAAACTCACATCTCAGGACTTTATTGATGGATGCAAAATAGCACAACAGACCTTTGCAGTTGTCACTAGTTTTCAACAGTCACAGCCTTAAGGCAGGTGGGAGTCCTTTGCTATGGCAGTATTTTGCTGCCTTCAGGACTGCAACTCCACCTGTTCACATTGTCTTGATGCCAGATGGAGCACTGTCACTTGTAGTTGATGGGGCTTCATGTAGTTACTAAACTACTGAGTCTGGTGGCTTAATGGACTAATGCATCCACTGTAGGAACCTGTGTTTGACCTCATGGTCACAGGCTCAATTCCTGGCAGGTCCACTCAGCCTTTCATCCTTCTTTGGTCGATAAAATGGGTACCATTGTGTAAAAATGAACGTCTGTTATTCTGCATCAAGATACCCTTCTGGATGAACGTGCGCTTTACAAATACACATGTTGTTGTTTTAAACATGCTACCGAAATTTGGGATTTGCTACAAGACTGATCACCAGTTCTGCTCTTCCTGCCCGAAACCTGTTTGACTCTCATTATTGCCACGCCAATCTACCTGGATACAAGACTACTTGGGCGCCGTGTTGTGTGGCCGTACCCTGATGTGGGTGTTGTGTTACAGCAATCTCTGATTTAAAACCTCGCTGGTTGTTGCTTTGCTTTTAGAATTGCAGCGCATTGTTATTTCTTATAAAGCAGCTGGTAAAGCGCTTTTTAACCTTACCTGGTATCCTCGAGGCCTGTTACCCTCTAGATCACAGCCCGCACCACCGCACGCCTCCCGCTCCGACCCCGGTTCTTCACAGCCCAGGGCTGCTTGAGTGGAGGGCGGAACGGGGAGAGAGCGAGACACGCCCCCTGTCTCCTCCCACTAGGACTATTAATGCAGGCCACTTCGAGATCGCGCAGCGGACGCGCGCAGCGGGCGCGCCTAAGGCAAACCCGTCTGCGGCCGTCCGCACCTGTACCCAGCTCAGGGCCACATCCCCTGGTCCTAAGATCCCCCTCCCTACTTGCACTCCTCTGCGCTACTCCTCCAGACGCCTAATGGATCTTAACATCGGTAAGACCAATCAACGGTGTAAGACACTGCCACTCCCTACTTCCTGCACCTTAGTTCCTGGAATCTGCCCAGGTTGTGCTTTCACTATCCCCTCTCCCCTTTCAGTTTCTAGTCCCCCGCCTAAAATCCAGAATCCCAGACCTCCCTACCGCATGGCACTGATCAATGCCCGATCCCTTCCCAAACATCATCTGGAAATCAGGGAGTGTATCATTGACCAGGAACTAGATATTCTTTTTATCACAGAATCATGGGGGGATGCGGCCTCTGGCCCAGATTTCTGTGCGGCCACCCCTGAAGGCTTCGGTGTGGCAAGATTTGACAGAGCCGTGGGTAAGGGAGGCAGCCTAGCTATTATTTACAAGGCCACATATTCGGTTAAAATAGAACCTATCCATCGTTCAGACTGTGAGGCCTTGGCCTACGCCATATCCCTTAACCACAACCAAGCCTTTAAAGGCATCCTGCTATATCGTACCCCCAGTCCACGCACACGCTTTCTTGCAGCTCTAGACCAATTCACAGAGTTAACCCTAGAACCCCCTGACTACACGATTCTGGGAGATTTTAATTTTCACTTAGAGGCCCCAGATGACAAAAACACTACTCATTTAATCACTGATCTTCAATCAGTAGGACTTCAACAATTAGTCACCGGCCCTACCCACCAAGCAGGACACACTCTTGATGGCCTATTCACCAACAATTAGGACATCTCGCTGCTTACTATCCTCCCTTTAGCGTGGTCAGATCACTTCGCGGTTGTCTTTACCATGCCAGTTCATAATTCCAATCCCCCACAGCCCAAAACCCATGTTCCCAAGAACACCAGAGTTTGGAAGAACCTTGGTATCTCACTGCTCTCCACTACCCTTATCAATTCCCCCTACGAGGCCTCTTCCGACCCTAGTCTAGGGTCCAAAAGATACCACGAATGGATCTTGGAGGCGGCTAATCAGTTAGTCCCGTCCAAACGTATTTCGCCTAATCGCGCAGCACCATCTGCGCCATGGTTCATGGAGGACCTGAGACTGCACAGACAATACTGTAGGAACCTCGTAGAGACACTGGCGAAAGCACTATAGCTCCGTGGATAAACTCACATACAAAATTGCCCTGGCGATATACAAAAGATCTATCGTTACACACAAGAGCGCCTATTTCTCATCTCAGATTGAGTCTGCTCAGAACTCAGCCAAGAAGCTATTCCAAGCTGTTAATCTCCTTGCTGATCCCCCCCCTCAGGCCCCTCCATTGAGGCTACTCAAGATCTTTGTAATTCCGTAGCCACCTTCTTTGCAACCAAAGTTGCCAAAATATACTCCAAAATATACTCCACCTTTTCCTCCCCCAAAGGTCCGGAAGCTCCCCATCCTCCGTCTCTTTCACAGAGACCTACCTTTTCCTCCTTTCACGCAGTCTCAGTACAACAAATCAGTAAACTCACCACTGCAATTAGGTCAGGCTCCCCGTTAGATCCTTGCCCACCCTCTATATCCAACTCCATCACAGAGGTCATTAAGCCTCCTCTGACAGACATTTGCAATTCCATTTTTCAAACAGGGATTTACCCAGAAATATGGAAAAAAGCAGTTATCAAACCACTGCTAAAAAAACCCTCTCTTGACCCCGGAGATTCAGCTAACTACAGACCCATCGCCTGTCTTCCCTTCCCTGCCGAAATCTTTGAGTCTGTTATGAACCAGCAGCTTTCTGAGTTCATCGACACGCATCAACTACTGGATGACACTCAATTTGGTTTCAGGAAGGGCCACGGAACAGAAACTGCCCTGATAAAGGCCTCTGATGAAATCAGGGCCATTCTAGACCAAGGAGGGGCTGCAGTCCTTATACTTCTAGATCTGTCTGCAGCCTTCGACACGGTCGATAACTCCATATTGATCGACCGTGTCGCATCCCTGGGGGTCAACCATCTGGCCAAAAAACTCCTCACATCCTTCCTGGCCAACCGTACGCAGGCAGTTAGGCTAGGGGAATTTTACTCACCCTTCTTCACCATACCCTGTGGGGTGCCCCAGGGATCCTCGTTAAGCCCTACATTATTTAATATATATGTAGCGGACTTGGCGAGGGTCATAAAGGCACATGGGTTGTCTCTAACCACCTACGCGGATGTAAATAGGGTGGTCCAGCAGTTGCCTCGAGATTCCAGGAGGGGATGCTAGCCATCTGCTCCTGGATGGCGAGGAACTGCTTGAAACTAAACTCTGATAAGACCGAGGTGATGACCTTTGGCAACCTCTCTCCGGACTGGTCTCCCATTTGGTGGCCAAAGCAGATGGGACCCCCTCCGGTCCCGGTGACCAAGGTCAGAAACCTAGGAGTCATGTTCGACAACAAGTTGTCTTTTAAACATCACGTGAACACCGTGGTCTCGTCCTCTTTTTACATGCTGAGAAAAATTAAAAAGCTGCTTCCTTATCTTCCAGCATCAGCAGGTAAAAGATTGATCATCACCCTCGTATTTTCCAAAATCGATTATAGTAATGCCCTCTTCCTCAACTCACAAGAACAAATCTTAAATAAGCTGTAGTCTATTCAGAATGCAGCGGCCAGGGTCCTGCTTGGTATCCCTAAACATTACTCAACCTCCTCGGCCATACGCCACCTCCACTGGCTACGAATCAGGAGCAGGATTAAGATCAAGGCACTCTGTATCGCCTTTAAGGCCATACACGAGAAAGGACCTGGTTTCCTTAGGAAAGCCTTTCGGATCTATGTGCCTAGAAAATCGCTGCGATCAGCCTCCACCTTCCTACTACCTGTTCCTCGCACCAGAACCGCCAGCTGGGGAGACAGACGTTTCTTGGTGGCGACCCCCAGACTCTGCAACTTGCTACCCTTAGCGATCAAAACCTGTCCCACAATCATTTCCTTCCGCAGATCATTGAAGGCCTGGTTATTTGATCAATGATTCCACCAGCTGGTTGTTGCCCATTGAAGTCTTTAATGCGCCGAGACACCTTAGGGTATTTGTCGCGCAATACAAATTACGTAAACATAAACATAAACATCTCAAGACAAGCAGACTAGCGGAATCACTATCATCTTCAAAGAATCCATCCTGTGCTCCACCACCTTGGCAAGCACCTCCAGCAACATGGAACACTTGACCTTCAAGCCCCTCATCATAGTGAACTACATCCTGAGTGGCACTGTTATCTACCGCCATGTGCCACCTTCAGTGGCACCATCGCAAACATTTCAACCTCCCTGATCCTTAACTCAAGTGCTAGTTTCCTCCTTGGGACGTCAAATACCAACTGGAGGACCTCACTGATCTCAACACTGCCAACATCCTCGAGGACAAGGCCAACCTCGGGCTCTCTCAGTGAGTGGAACCCCCACACATGCTGCCGGACAACGACTGGACATCATCTTCACCAGCTTCAGCAAATTCACAGTAGAGAAGCCTGCACCGATCACCTGGTCTGACCACACTCTCATCAACATCCGCGGAGCCATGCCATATCACAGTAGAAACACCATCACAAGCAGTCGCGGCCGGCATGACTCGCGGGTGGGGGGATATCGCAGGGGTGTGAATTTAAAGATAAATAAAATACCTTACCTTATCGGGTTCCATGCCGCCTCCACTCCTGGCAGGGTCCTGCATTTTCCTGCTGCGCCTGCTTTCCTGCCCTCCTACCTCTGGCAGGAACAGGAAGAAGGCAGCCTCCTTCCCCTAAGCCAATCACAACGCTGCTATGACAGCGTTGTTATTGGTGAGGAAGGTGCTCATCCGGGCGCCTATGGGGAGGCCATTTTCTCTATGTAGGCTGCATGCAGCCTACATAGAGAAAATGCAGAGTAAGCATGACTGGTTGGTCGGCCCCCAGAGGCCTGACCAAACAGTCAGGGCCCACAGCATTGGGCAAGCCACTCCTATCCAACCCGAAACCCGCCCGCCCACCCAACCGGTCTTAACTTTCTGCTTTCTCGAAGTGCAAGAAGCAGAAACATAAAATGGTATTTAAAATACCATTTTATGTTTCTGCTTCTCGCACTGCGAGAAAGCAGTGGGGCGGTGCGCCTCTGCCCTAATGAAGCAGCAGCCCGGGATCACAAGATCTCAGAAACATCCTACTCTCCGTACTCCTACACCACCAGCATTGACACAAAAACAACCTTCCCTAATCCATCTCCAACTTCAATGCCTAGATTACCACCTGCACAGATACCTTGGTGCCGCTGAAAGCCAACAAAGCCACGAGAACCAGACCACAAGCAAGCTGGAACAGGAAAGAGCATAGGCTCATCAAAGGCCTCTGCGAACAACTTGAAGGCAGATGGTGATACAGTCAGGACGCCACCTATAGGAGCACCCACAAATCCGACCTCAGACGCTTCCATCAGGAAATCAGAAACACCAAACGCTCCAAGGTGCATGCCCGACGCAAACCCTAAAAGCTATTTATGTAGCCATGCACGGCCTCTTTGCATCACCCTGAGTGGGCCCATAAATCTGGAGTAAAGCAACGCCGTACAGCGTAAATCGCTGCATTGTCTTACTCTGCATGAGAGAGGCATTCCTTGGGAATTGAATGGGTGCTCCCATGCAATTCCCATGGTTTTTGACGCATTCCCAGATTTACTAGAACTGGTAAACCTGGGAATACACCAAAAATATATGCCTTCCAAGAAGAGGCGTAACAAGTTACAAGTCCAGGGCCCAGCTTTTCAAATGTAGGCCTTGAACGGTGACTGAAAGACAAGAAATACTGAACAAAAGGTTGACTTGAAAATAATGACAATGCTGGAGGTAACAAAAAAGTCAAAAGTCTGCTCTTTCTTGCTGCTGACCATAATAGACTGGATAGCATGGATACAAAAGAGGTCTGTTTTCCAAGAGGTCATGTATCAGGTCCAGGGTCCAACTTTTGGCAAATGGGATATACAGTTAACCTAAACGGTCTGGGCAGGCAAATCAAAAGGCCAAGAGTTTGTCTCAATATTCTGAAGTTACCATGTGATTAGATTTACTAAGTTTTGGTGCAAGTCACATCAAGCTAAGGTGCTGTATCAACAGGAAATACAAAATTACCGCTATCTCTAGAAAGATATAGTGCTGTTTTTCTCTCCCCTAATGTCGAGACACTTTTGGCTGCCAGGCTCTAATGCAGATACCCTTGCATCTTGATGCTGAAAGATAGCAATATATGCCAGTTCTAAATATTAAAGAGGAAATCTCAGAAGGAAAATTCTCATCTTTCACCACAATACCTTCATGCTGGCAAGGCTCCTACATGTATCCAATCCATAAAAAAAGGAAACCAGCATGATTTTCTGAAGTATAGGTTGGTATCCCTCCAGGAAGTGGAATTCAAATACGATGCCTCACTAAGATGTCCATGAGTGGGTAGAGCAGACAGATCGGATACCATAGCTCCATACTGGATTTCTGATGAACAGCTGAACCATCGACAACATTGTGGCACACGCCCTACTAGCCCACAATGCCATATTAAGTCAAAGGCTGTTTAATGCATTTTTTATCGACTTTAAGAAGGGTTTCAAGATCCCTAAAGGGAATTTGCTATAGCAACGTTGAACAAATAGGGTGTGCCAGCCAATATGTTAAATGCCATCATAGCTTTCTATTGTAATAACTGGATTGAAGTTAAACTTGGAAGGGATAACAGCCTGTACATAAAAGTATATGTGAATATCAATATACATCAATATAACCTTTTTTGATCATAAACAAATGGTCATAAAAGAAAAAGTACACTTAGAATAAAATCAAGAAGTAGCAATAAAAAGAACTACAGTTTCTAAAGTACACCTGCAAAAGAGTGTGGGGTACCAACAATGCATTATAAAAAGTCATAATATATTATGAAATGAAAAAGGATCATACAGACAGAGTGCTACGTTTAAGAAATAGCGGATTTCTGAAACCATCCTACATGGAAACAGATGAAAGGGCTTTCCAACATTGGTGAAAAGTACTAGGCAGGCCAGTACTGTTCAAAACCATAAAATGTAAGTAAAGGTTTTTGGTATTTATTAGATAAAAGTGCATGGTGCTTATATAAAAAAACTAAGATTTATCACATGGACACATAAGAATGGTCTCTTTGTCGTACTGCTCTAATGGGAAACAGAGCAATGATCTAATGGTTCCTAGCAGAAATTTGGCTAGGAGAGCTCTTTCCCAGAAGCTGGGGACCCAAGTCAGTTAAGATTCTAAATAAGATGTCGTTTGAACCACAACATAGTCCTGCAACATTGGTTTCTTTAGTTTCTCTTGTTCTTTGCAGGCCACTGTCAGTTCCGTAATTAGCATTTTAACTTAATGGATGTCTGATTTTACAAGGGAGAGTGGGAGGAAAACAAATCACTCCACCCTAGAAATTTGGCAGTGATTTGCATATACTTTAGACACGGCATAGACATAGCCTTTTCACAGTTCAAGCAATCTGACATAATCTCCCTGTTAAGAGATGTATGACTGTTAGACCTAACAGACTCAGGGCGAACAAAGCAAAACCAAAGGGGATGATGGATGGAGTGTTGAACATTGCAAGCACTCACCCCAGTCAACTGATCTGGGTTTAATCCATCATCATTCTTTAGCTCACTCCGCCACCCCAGTTCAGACATGGCCATATGCAAATCAGTCTGACCCTGTGCCTCATGGGAACAGTCCAAGCCAAGTCTTCCCTGGACTGGAAACAACCATCCTGGGACCGGTTTCTGGCTAATCAGCCACCATCAGCCAGGCTAGCTTTAATCCAGTGGCAAAGTAAGCAAGGGACCCACGTCTGGGCATACCCTGCCAACTTAAGGGCGAACAAAGCAAAACAAAGGATATCAACAAGCCCCCGTGTGGTACCTGTTGATAGTTATGAAACCAGTGCGCAGCAAATTGTGTTTGTGCAATGTAGTAATAAAACTCTAAATGGTGAACAGCAAAGCCACCCTGCTCGTACAGCCTCTGCAATAGCATTCAAGCTATTTGTGGGTGCTTGCCCGCCCACGAGAGTTTGATTAAAGACGATTTAACTGGTTATAGAATTCTAGGTTCAGTGGGAATTAGATATTTTGGAACAGATATAGGAGTCATGGAAGTAGCACCATCTTTATCAGGGCGATACATCCCTTCATCGTTAAGGGTAGTTTGATCAGTTTATCAATATTGGTTTTGATTCTGTCTATTAGAGTCCCTTCATCGTTAAGGGTAGTTTGATCCGTTTATCAATATTGGTTTTGATTCTGTCTATTAGAGTACTATAATTCCCACATGGTATGACATTTGAATTCTGGTGGATATGTATCCCAGAAAGTGGACAGAGACCACTCGCCACTGCAGGGAATTTATATGTTGTGGTGCACCTGTGCTGCCCTTGAGTGGCATCATGAGTGATTTGAACCAATTTATGGTAAGGCCAGACCGACATCTAAAGTCATTGATCTCAGTTAGTATGGGGTCTCTGACAAGAAGTAAGATGTCATCAGTGACACCAACACTCTGCGCATCCCAAACTAAATGCCCCTATGACTGTGCACTTCTCAGAGCACACAATAGCTCTAATGCCAGAACAAAGAATATCAGAGAAAGGGATCATCCCTGCCTGGTACCACATTGTATTGCAATTGGGGCCGAGAGGCAGTCATTCACATGTATTCATGCCGTTTGTTTGGTATAAAGTAAATTGATCAATAGTTTCATTGCTGTAACTAGACCCATTTTCCTCAAAACTGCTATGAGATATGGCCATTCTAGAGTTAAACGCCTTGGTAGTGTCCAAGAACACCGCCACTACCCGAAGCTGTGGTTTGATCTAGGGAAGATCAACAAGAGGGTACAAAGGTTGTAGATCATTAAGGTATGAATCCCGATTGCTCAGCACAAACTACAAAATCTTATTTATGAGGTTACGTTTGGCAGACGTCGCATTTTCCCACACGTGACTTAAGTATAACCACAGAATAGTGGATAGCTATGAAAACGGAGCAGGTGCTACTCGTTTTCATTATTTCCTATCTGTGCTTTTCAAAACATGAAGTGCATCATCAGAGAAACAGGTGCCCTGGAAAGCAAAAAAAAGTGCGCAGCAAGGAACATTAAATTAAATAAGCGTACTTACATTGTACTTTGTGCTGTGTTGAGCGAAAGTCCCATGGGGCTGTGTTGGTGTTGGAGTGGTGTCTCAAAACCTCAGTGAAGTGGTGCTTGAGACTCACATAGTGGCGGTTCTTTGGAGGCGCTGTATCGGCAAAGTCATGGCAGCATTTTGAGTCATGGTCGCTGTGTCATACCCTTAGCGAGCGGGGAGCACAGCATCGGTGCAGGCAACAACAATGCATCGAATATTGTAGGAATGCACCAATTTCAAACAGACGCTTGGAGTCGAATCATTGGTTTCTTGATTGCAGTGCTAAAATCACCTCCAAGGGCCCCGGACCGCATGGTATGGGTTTTTAGGTGGCAAGTGAATTATTTGGGGTTTAGGGTTGGTGTGGGTTTTTGGGTGGCAATGGATTTTTGAGGGTGGGTATGGGTTTTTAGGTGAAAAGGGAATTTGTAGGGTTTAGGTTGCATATAGGTTTTCAGTTGAAAAGGAAATTTTTTTGGGTTAGGGTTGCAAGGAATTTTTAGGATTTAGAGTGGGTATCGTTTTTTGGGTGGTAAGGGAGTGTTTAGGGCTTAGGGTGGGTATGGGTCTTTGGGTGGCAAGGGATTTGTTAGGGTTTAGGGTGGCAAGGGAAATTTTATTTTTAGAGTGGGTATAGGTTTTTGATTGGCAAGGGATTGTTTAGGGTGGGTATGGTTTTTTGGGTGGCAAGAGAAATTTTAAGGTTTAGGGTGGGTGTGGATTTTTGGGGGCAAGGGAAATGTTATGGTTTTGGTTGGGTATGGGTTTTTAGGTGATAAGGGAATTGTTAGGGTTTAGGGTGGGTATGGATTTGTAGGTGGTAAGGGACTTTTAAGGATTTAGGCTGGGTATGGGTTTTCGGGTGGTAATGAATCGTTTAGGTGTAGTATTTGTATGGGTATTTGTGTAGCAAGGGATTTTTATGGGTTTTGGGAGGCAAGTGAAATTTTAGGATTTATGGTGGGTGTACGTGTTTGAGTGGTTAGGGATTTTTCCGCATTTAGGCTGGGATGGGTTTTTAAGTGGCAAAGGATTTTTTAAGGCTTAGAGTGGGTGTGGATTTTTGGGGACAAGGGAAATTTAAGGTTTTGGGTGGGTATGGGTTTTTGTATGATAAGGGGATTTTTAGGGATTAGAGTGGATGTTGTTTTTTGGGAGGCGAGGGACTTTTTAAGGTTTAGGTTGGCAAGGGAATTTTTATTTCTAGGGTGGGCATGGGTTTCTAATTGGCAAGGGATTTTTTTAGGGTTTAGGGTGGGTATGTTTTTTAAGTGGCAAGGGAATTTTTAAGGTTTAGGGTGGGTGTGGATTTTTGGGGCAAGGGAAATGTTATGGTTTCGGGTGAGTATGGGTTTTCGGGTGATAAGTTAATTTTTAGGGTTTATGGTGGGTATGGATTTTTGGGTGGTAAGAAATGCTTTAGGGTTTAGGCTGGGCATCGGTTTTTGGCTGGTAATGAATCGTTTGGGTGTAGTTTTTATATAGGTTTTTGGGTGGCAAGGGATTTTTCAGGGTGGGTATGGGTGTTTGGAAGGCAAGTGAATTTTTAGGATTTAGGGTGGGTGTAGGTTTGTGAGTGGTAAGAGATTTGTTAGGGTTCAGGATTGGTATGGGTTTTATGGGTGGCAAGGTATTTCTATTTGTGTTCAGTGTGGGTGAGAGATTTTTGGTGATATTGTAGATTTTACAGTGTGTATAGGTTTTTGGGTCACAAGGGGTTTTAAGGTTTAGGGTGGGTGGAAACGGATTTTCTAGGATTTAGAGTGGGCATGGTTTTTGGGTGGCAATGGAACATTCAAGGGTTAGGGCTGGTATGGTGGTAATGAATCACAATTTTCCTAATAACATGACAAGTGAATCTGGATTTCATTAAAGACACGGAGGCTAACATTATGCATATTTCCTTTAATGCTAACTCCAAGCAGCCACTTAGAAGCAATACATCATAAAGTGAAACAGATCTAGAATAGCATCTTCTAGATGTACAATAGCCATGCACATAGGATAGTTTGCCTCTTTTGTATATGAGGTAATAAGGCACGTCTTCTTCTGTGTAGAATTTTCTTTCTTTTTTTGTGTATTCCAAATGGATAGAAATAATGAAGATTGAATGAAGGGGACACAGAGTTAATTCTTTCTGAACATCTTCCGTGTGGAAACAGCAGTATAGATGAATCAGTTATGTTGAATTATCTGAAATAAGAGAGTATAAGTGCTCTGTTGTCATGTAACTGAGAAAGGTGTAATATCAAAGCTGGCCAGTTATGACATTTTTAACAATCCATTGAAAAAAGATTTTATGAAACTTTCAACAATACTTTGAATAAAGGTTGTATGAAATTTTCAACAATACAATGAATAAAGGTTGTATCATAAATTATGCATCTATTGTTCAGTAATTCATGTATCCACCCACGGGAGGGCAAGGGTAGGATAATGTTAGCCTCTGTGTCTTTAATGAAATCCAGATTCTCTTGTCATGTTATTAGGAGAATAGCAATTTCATTACAAGACCGGAGGCTACCATTATGCATGTTGGTAGTTTAGTAATACGACATCTGACATATGTTTAATAGGTTTACAATAGTGTTTAGCAAGAGTATTAGAATTTGACCAAACAGCTGCTTTAAGAATGTCATCTAGTTTGCCCCCTTTTAAAAGTGATTCGCTAGCCATAACGCCCCTTATGAGTTTACCTGGAATCTTTTAGGTAGATACCAGCTGATTGCATTGCTTATTGAACCCATCTTGCTATAGAATCTGATGTAATGGGTTTGAAGGGTTTCACAAAAGGGATAAGTAATTGATTAACACCATTCGCATGATGTTCGCTTATTCTTGCATCTTATTATTTCATACATTCTACCACACAAGGTTTTTTGCACGCGTTAAACTTTGTGTTGAAAATTGTATCTGATATAGACTTAGTTCTTTTAATAATCTCGAAATTGACACCAAATGCATCATAGACTCTGAGATCCTTCTAGTGTTTTAACGTCTGGTACTCTACGGCAGGAGAGTAGGCAGAGTAGAAATGCTAGTTTTATGGAAAGTCTCTTCTTATCTAGGTTTCTGTTCTCAGGCCAGGTAGTGAAAGGGCATAGTAGTAACTTAACATCCCATAGGGTTTCATATTTAGGTTTAGATGGTCTCCTTGGTTTGATACCTTTCATAATTTTGCATATTGTGGCATTTTTCCCTATGGTCTTGCCATTAATTACAGCATGGCCTGATGAAATAGCTGATCTGTAGCAATTAATTGATCTGTAAGTAAGCCCTCACTCATATTGTTAAACTAAAAAATTTGCTACGTGTACAATAGTAGCCTCCACAGAATTCAGGTTCCTCTCCAGGCACCAGCATACTCAAGTTCTCCAGATGCTATTGCATCTAGTGGGTTCCAGGAGCCCATGACTCTTGCAGGATGTCTCCTATAAGGCCTTCTGCGGGTGGAAGTAGAAAAGGTATTTCACAGGCTAATTCCAAGCTCATCGGAAACCATGACTGGGAGGGCCAGAAAAGGGTTATTAGTAATAATGAGCATTGGTCTTGCCTCACGTTCCGGAAGACTCCCTGGGTCATTGCAAATGGGAGAAATGCATATGCTCAAATTCTTTTCTAGGCTAGAGAAGGGCATTGACGGCTTGAGCACCGGGGTCTGGCAAGCTGAAATATTTGTGCATTTGGAATGTCAGTCTGCTTGCGAAAGATTTACTTTCACAGGGCCCCAGAACTGATTTAAAGTTCTGAAGGCTTTTACGTTGAGTTTCCTGTTGCTGTGGGCTAGGAGGAATCTTGAATTCCAGTCAGCAGTGATGTTACTTTTTCCTGGTAATTATGCTGCTTTTAGGGCTACCTTGTGTTCTAGACAGAACATCCAGCGATTTTTGGCTAGATTTGATAGGCCTGAGGATTTTTTACCCCATAAGCAATTTATGTATGCCACAGCTGATATGTTGTCCATTTTTATAATAACCAATCTGCCTTGTAGGGATTGTTTGAAGCTCATCAGAGCGTAAAGGCCAGTAGTTGACTCTAGGTAGTTTTTGTGGTGTGAGCTCTCTGTATAGGACCATAGACCTCCCATGTTCTGGTTCTGTAAGCAAGCTCCCCAGCCATGATGGCTCACATCTGACTCTAGAATGGATTCTGAGGAATTTCTGAAAACGGCTTTGCCGTTCCAGGCATCTAGATTCTCTAACCACCAGTTCAGTTCTGGTTTGGCTTTGTGGTCTAGGGTTACTTTGTCTCCACACCATAGTCCAGCATGGCAGGATTTTACCTTCACTCTTCGAAGGGCTTGATAATGTAAAGGTCCTGGAAAGATAGCTTGGATACAGGAAGATAGGAGGCCCAGGAGTTTGGCTAGTTCTCTCAGGGACAATAGGTCTCGTTTCAATACAATTCGTATTTCATTGCGTATTTTCATGATTTTCTTCTTGGGTAGTAGCAAAAGTGTCTACAGTGATTCCCAATAATTCCAGAGTTTTTGAGGGATTCATGATAGATTTTATTTTTGTTTATTATGAAGCCAAGGCTCTCTAAGAGATTTACTGCTGTATTCAGGTCTTGAAGAATCTGATAGTTGGTATATAATGAGAATGTCGTTGAGATAGACTATCAGTCATATCTCTCTTTCTCTCAAGAAGGATGCTATAGCTCTCAATACCTTGGTGAAACACCAGGGAGCAGAATATAGCTCAAAGGGGAGAGCTTGGAATTGAAATAGACAACAGTTCCATGTGAATTGGAGGTATGGTTGGAACTCTGAGGCCATGGTGATCCTTCTCCTACCTGGCGGCCAAGACATGGAACTCCCTCCCCATCCACCTCCGGCTGACCCAGGACCACCTCGCCTTCAGGAGACAACTCAAGACCTGGCTGTTCGAGCAGTAGCGGACCCCTTCCCCCAAGCGCCTTGAAACCCTTCCGGGTGAGTAGCGCGCTATACAAATGACGTGATTGAGTGATTGATTGATTGAAGTAGGCACCTTTCAAGTCCAACCTCACTAGCCAGGCATTTTCTAGAAGTATGTCTCTCAGGAGGTAGATACCATCCATTTTGAAGTGTTTGTAGATGAGATATTTGTTCAGTTCACTCAGGTTTTGGACTGGTCTTCAACCCTTGTCTTTTTTCTCTACCAGAAAGAGAGTGCTTACCAATTTCATATGATCCCATGGTACTTATATAAATGCTCCATACTCTATCATGGGCATTACCTTTTCCTCTACTATTTTCTGTTCTGTGATCAGTACTAGGTTCCTTGGGAGTGAGGATTGTGTCAGTGTTTCCAAAAATTATATTTTGAAGCCTTGAATGGTTTCTAAAACCCAGGGGTCTTGTGTAATTGTTTTCCAAGTCTTTAAAAAAAAAATCTGAGTTGACATAATCCTCATTGTCTGTAGTAGGGTGTTTGTTGGACACCGCCGGCAGAGCGGCCCCTTCTGTCAGGTCTGGCAAATACACTAGGGTTGAATACTCGACGCATGCTGTTCTGAGCTTTGACTATGGCTGTGGAGGTTGTGACATATTTGCCTAAGATCTTGATCATGTCCTCTCCAAATAAGAGTCTTTTGGGGTTTGCGGAGGGTTCTTTGTCAGCCATGTCTCTCAACTCAGGGTTGATCTTGGTAAGGACTACTCTTCGTCGTATGCATTTATCCCTGCATTTGCGTTCCCTAATAGGATCAGAGTTTTCTGACTCCATCCTCTTTTCTTAGTTTATCTAAGTCTAACGGGGTACCGTTAATATGGCTGTCTTCCGCCATATCAATTATTCTAGTCAGCGGGCCTAAAATATCAAGCATGCAATCCTGGCAGGCCTTCAGTTACCTTTTCATGCCCTTCCTGGGGTCTCTACCCACTTTGAATAGGAATTTGATTAATTCTGAGTCGAGGTTGGGTGTCAGACATACCTTTTCTTGAACCACTGGACCTTGGGGCCACCATTCTGAGCTCCTTGGGTGTCTGATATTATGTGGAGAGAACATCCCCTCACCCAGTGGGTTGGTTAGAATTTCTTTAGAGGATGAAGGGAGCTCTTCCTCTGATAGGGGACTCTCGAAGTCTAGATCATCCTGGTCTAGGTAAATGAATTATTCATCCAACGGGTTCATGTTTTGGTCTCCTTGTGGTTCAATTTCAAGATCTTGTGTATCATGATGAGCACTTAGATATTGTGTACCGCTTTGGACACTTTGATAGGCTGTGTCGCTAAGAACACCTGATACTTTTGAGGTACGTAGACCTCCCTTACAGTTTGAGGTGCTTAGACCTCCTGTATACGATGAGGTGCGTAGACCTCACAAATTATTTGAGGTGCTTAGACCTCCCAATGTGCTCATGGGGCTTGCTCTTTCAAAGTTGTTTTTTCTCTTTAATCTTGTGCCCCCTTTTTATTGTATTCCACTTTTTGGCCTTTCTGTGTTTCAATAGTGCCATCTTCTTTCTCTATTAAGGGTTTTTTGGTTGCGATAAACCGGTTGAGTGTTTTGCGCATGCAGGAGTGCATCTCTTGTTGAGTTATCTTTTTCATTTCTTCATTATTGATGTTAGGGGCAAGTACCTCAAGACCATCTGATTCTACATCAGACATGTTGGATTTTATACTCCTTCACGGGTTGTAGTAGTTAGTAATCTATATAGATGACTTGGAGGTAGGCAATCTGATTTATTAGTAAGGTTCAGAAGAGCTTATGTAAATTAGGGATTTGTTAGAGGAGCTTATGTAAATTAATGCATTGTTACATCAGGTCTTTTACATTTTATGCTCCTTTACTGTAAAATGAGGTATTTGGAGTAAAAATAGTTTGAGTATTTGCGGTCGCAGTTAGCAGATGATCACAGGAGTGTCCAACTGCCAGACTTCCTGACATCGCATATGCTTGTGAGCGATCAGCTGTGGATTTACTGCCCAGGTAGCCCCTCAACTACAGATGGGTTGAAGATTTTATTTTTATTTTAATTATTGATTTTTGTTATGGGTTCACAACTTGTCTGTATTTCGGGGTAGCCCGTTATTGGGTGGAAATGCAATGAGAGGTCCAGGGTGAGGGCAGAGAGTGGGGGGGAGCAGGATTTCCATAAGTTGGAAATCAGTTAGGTGTGAGCCGAAATTTAAGAAAAGTTTGAGGTCAAAGAGGCATAAGTCTATTCAGAAAGGTATACAAATTAAGTTAAAAAGGGCACAAGTCTATTCAGAAAGGTATACAAATTGAATTGAGAAAACATACATACACATGTAGTTGCCCATTCTAGAAGATACAGGTCATACATGAAAGTGAAGAGAAAATGTACTTATCTGCCTTGAGCCACATTTAAAAAAGGCAGACTATCCTATGAGAATGGCTATTGTACATCTGGAAGATTCTATTCTAGGTCTGTTTCTCTTTATGAGGTATTGCTTCCAAGTGGCTGCTTGGAGTTAGCATTAAAAGAAATATGCATAATGGTAGCCTCTGGTCTTGTAATGAAATCATTTAAGGTTTAGTGTTTGTATGGGTATTTGGGCCACAATGGCTTTTTTATGGTGGGTATGGGTTTTTGAGTGGCAAGTGAATTTTTCGGGTTTAAGTGGGCGTAGGTTTTTGAGGGGACCTGGGCATGTCTATGATCACACATAATCTTTTTGACAACCGTGGTAATATTATAGTCACACACCATCTCTGTGGGGACCTGTGCATGTCTATAATCACACACTATCTCTGTGGGGTCCTGTCCATGTCTATAATCACACACTATCTCTGTGGGGACCTCGACTTCTCTATAATCACACACTATCTCTGTGGGGACCTGGGCATGTCTATAATCACACACTATCTCTGTGGGGACCTGTGCATGTCTATAATCACACACTATCTCTGTGGGGACCTGTGCATGTCTATAATTACACACTATCTCTGTAGGGACCTCGACATCTCTATACCCACACACTATCTCTGTGGGGACCTTGGCATGTCTATATTCCCACACTATCTCTGTGGGGACCTGGGCATGTCTATAATCACACACTATCTTTGTGAGGACCTGGGCATGTCTATTGTTCACACACTATCTCTGTGGGGACCTGTGCATCTCTATAATCACACACTATCTCTGTGGGGACCTGGGCATGTCTATAATTACACACTATCTCTGTGGGGACCTCAGCATCTCTATAATCACACACTGTCTTTGTAGGGATCTTGACATCTCAAATTCAAATTCAAATTCAAATAAGCTTTATTCGATATTTCATAAAATATCATACAAGCATACAATTTCAGAGATAATATAAAACAAACAATTTGATCAATTCATTAAAATAAGTAAATAGAAATGGAAAAGTGTATCGGAGAAATCATTACCATTTAAAAAGCGAGATCAGGAGAACCAATCTTAGGGTAATTAAAAATTAATTAAAAAGAAGAGATCTAAAAAACAGCATATTTATGTAGGGCCTTGCAGAGATTTCCTAAATTTGATCAACAACTTCAAGTACTGTTCCAGGATACCTATAACTTCTTTATCCTCTAGCGTCTGTAAGCGCTCATACGCGTCCTTGCAAGACCTCAGGCCCCATCTCTTTAGTAGGGGTTTTAATAATGTTTTCCTGGGAATCGCATAATAAGTACAAAATAAGATGGTATGAATATTTGATTGTACAGAGGTATCATCACATGGACAAAAACTCAGATTTCGAGACCAATCACTTCTTACTGGAAAAGTTATAAGACGAAAAAAAGAGCCCAGTCTAAATCTGGCAAGAAGCATTCATGTAACCACACAGTATCTTTGTGGGGACTTGAAAATAACAGTCACTTCCTTATTTCATGTACTTGAAAAATGAAGAAAACTGTTTTCAATTGTTGTCTGATATGGTAGAAAGGGTGACTTCATAGTGATATTCACAGATATGCACCTAACGAAGAAGCATGCAAAGAGCAGAAGAAAGCACATGAAACTCCTGATACAGAGGGACAATATTTTGTTTTATGCGTCCTTGAAAGTACCCCAGGGCTCCTTTCTCAGTGCCACACTGTTCAACCTCTGCATGTCGCCATTAGCACCCATCATTCGCAACCTCGATCTCAACATTATCTCATACACCGACACCCAACCCATACTCTCCCGCGCCAGTGACACAGACACCACTAGTGTGAGCTTCCAGAATACCATGACTGACGTTGTTAAATAGATGAGAACCAACTGCCTCAAACTCAACACTGAAAAGACCAAAGATCTCTTTGGAGGACCCCCCTCACCATCTGATGACATCTGGTGGCCCTCCACCCTTGGACTAGCAACACCCCCAACCTTGGCATCACTCCTCGACAGTAGGCTCTCCGTGAGAGGGTTGCTGCCACATCCTTCAACACCCTCAGAATGCGCCGTAAGATTTTCAGATGGATTATAACAGACACCAGTAGAATCGTCACACAATCCCTCATCACTACTCGACTTAACTATGGGAACACCCTCTATGCCAGAACCACCACCCTCCTCAAGCACCCCAAACTATCCAGAACGCAAAAATCATCCTCAAAGTGCCAAGGTGAGTCCACTACACCTCCCACATCTGCAACCTGCACTGACTCTCCTCTTCAAACTGCTCATGCATGTCTGCAAAGCCCTCCACAACATGGGACCCGAATATTTGAACAGCCGCCTGACCTTCCACCACCCCACCAGCCACCTGTGGTCTGCCTCGCTGGCCCTCGCTTAAGTCCCCGAATCCATTGTACTCGAACCAAAAGACCTGCCTTTTCCCACCTCTGTGCCAAGGCCTGAACTTTCTTTATTTACAAATGTTATGCTATAAAGCATAACAGAAACTGGGAACCTAATTTTATAATAACGTTAATCATAAGATGCAGCATGGCTGAAACTCATTCTCCAAGTCAATATGTCTAATAAGCGAGACATATTGGCTTTGTCAATGCTTGTTTTTTTATTTGCAGCCAATTATCATCTGCTTCCAATGAAATAGGAAGTAACACGCTCAAACAGGTTTTGACATTCACTTTGCATATAATATTATTGCTTACTCCCTCCTAAATAGAATAAACATGCACAACTCAGTAAAACCTGGGGGTACTTTCCAGTGATAATGGAGGAGCGATCTAATTTTGAACTAATCAGTGGTATTGCTTAAACGGCACAATTTGCATTTGCGGTCATTTTTGCAGTAGTGCATAGGTCAAAATATCCCAGGAGGGTGTTTTGTCATCCCGCTCATGTTTGAAGAAATCTGTTAAATTATATTCTTTAATCATGATTAGATGTTTAACTGTGTTAAAAACGTGCAAGGACAGGGACAATGCACTTACATGTAAAACTGTTTCTTTGTCTGTTACGTACTTCAGACTTCTTGGTACTTATGAGATATATTCTGAAAGCAATATTTGGTTTCTAAACTATAATTACAAAAAGAAATGGTTTAATAAAAAATGAAAAGGTGAACAAGGACCGCCAGATGAATTAGCCGCATTGGACCTTATAAACCATTGTATGCATTGCTTTATAGGTTAGAATTGAATGAACACCTAACACAATTAAATAACAGGCCTTATCTATTTCGTGGATTCTCACAGGTGCATGAGTCAAAAGTAAGTAACTTAACTCGTTCGTTTGCAATTTCCCTGCTTGCATTACACTGATGCTCGCTTTCAGCTCTTTGGCTGTCTAAATGTTGAAGCTGCAGCCCGTAGCGAGTTTCTAAGGGCTGGGTAAAGGGAGAGGTGTCCTTTAGTTCCTTTAGTGCAGGGCTCAACCTTTGACTTTGACCTGCGTTTCCAGCCTCAGAAAGGCCAAACAAAAGCCGTGATTTGCATTCGTTAACACCTCTTCAGGTAGGAGCCCTGGAAACCATTGTGTTGTTAATCCAGTGCTGTCTGCGCTGCTGTTCAGGGAAGGGTGGAGGTCTTCCTTCTTACGTTGTGAGAAGAACTGCTTTGCAGGGTCTCGTCCTAACTCTGCGTGAAAATGCAAAGTCTGGTTTCCCCTCCTTGTTTTAATGGTGATGATGGGGAAACTAAGAAACTGAATGCATTTTCTTTTATTTTCGGTTCGTTACTTGAAAGAGGAGGTGGAAACGCCTTTCTTTCTCTTATTTCCAAAGGCAAATCGATAAAATGCCAGTTATCTCTTAAATTGTGAAGTAAGACCTAACAGCAAACAATCACTCTCTGCCCAATATATTTTGTTTAGTACACAGACAGGGGCATGATAGACTGGGTCCCTTTTTACGGACCCTCAGCTTAGTCAAATTTGAAGTACTTCAAAAAGACCACTATTCGCTGCCGCAATAGTGGAACATGTTTTAATGTGCTATTGAAATGATTTGTGAAGAATGTGATTGTCACATTCATGAAACACTGGTTAACCTTTTAAGTAAGAGATTCATTTTAAAAGATCTACAAAAAATAGTAGATATTTGGTGATAAGACTTTAAATGGAACAGCAGCGTTTCAATGCCTCAAAAAGCACATATTGGAAACTAAGGAAGTTGAAATATAGGTTTTTTTTTTAACTTTATAGCACACATGAATACTAAAGGCTAATTTGCAATTAAAGGATTGCATGCTAAACGAAGGTTGCATTTCCCTGCACGGCAGGCAGAGTGGCACAATAGGTAAATGCGCTTCCCTGAGACCTGCTGTGACTGTCCGGGCTTTTCATATTTCTGAGATCAATGGTGGATAGTGTAATGATTGCACCTATCACAACTCTTGATTGATTTATTATGTGCAGTATATACTTATATTAAATATTATCATTAAAACTCCCCTTCGCTCCTGGAGCATAGTGGATATTCCATTTTCTGAAAGGCAAGTTGCCATAAAGGTGCATTTATACCTCACACATGTGCTTTGCGACAATACACACAAGGCACCGTCTTACAGTGTCAACTTTTCTTTCTTGCAGCTTATATAGTACAATTATGGACCAACCAAATGGCCTTGAAGTTTATATAATGAAAACGTTTTCCCTAACTTCTACAACACACATTGAACAGGTACACCATTGCAGCAGTAGTGGAAGAGTCACTCGGACTTGCAACAGGTACAATACAGCCAATAATAGTACCAACTTCCTTTCACACATAGGGCATGTATAGCATGGCCATACATAGTGAAACCTTGAATGTACAAAATGTAGACACAAGAACTAGGACATTTTTCCTCAAGCGCAAGGAGTACACACTTCCCTAATACACGCAGATCAGGCATCAGGCAGTAGGCAGCAGCTCTGTAAGCATCCCACACACAGAATTTACAGTGTGGTAAGTAGAAATACAAGCTTTCCTAACCCACATTCAGACTAAGAACAAACAGCAGAAAAACATGTTTTCCTCAGACAAAAACATGTGCAGCTCATGTTGCAGCAGTTTAAGCTGATTACCTACTCAACAGAAGCACATTGGAGGAGAAAGACGGTACAGCCCAAACATTTCAGAACCACAGCCCAATTTTCAGAATGACACACTTTTGAGACTCTCCTAACTTTAGCAGTGAAGTTTCCATCACATTAAACAAGTGCAACATGGCAAGTAGTAGTGACTGACAATAGATGCACACTATAGCCAACTATTGTGGCAGCATCTCTTATACCTAGTTCTGTAGTGGCATACATAGAAAGACTCATGGTGATAGGCTCACAGGGAAGCAACCATACCTTGTAGTTACCCGTGGAGGAAAGAAGTGGTGGTTCTTTTAAGGTATAAGGTGGGCTTGGGCTATTGAGTGGTGCTACATTTTTTAGGGTTTCTGGTAAATATAGATTTTTGGGTGGAAGGGATTTTTTAGGGTTTAAGGAGGGTATGTGTTTTTGGTTGGCAAGGGAATTTTTAGAATTTAGGATGAGTATGGTTTTTTGGGTGATTGGGGATTGTTTAGGTTTTATGGTGTATGGGTTTTGAATTGCAAGGGAACCTTTAGTGTTTAGGGTGTGTATGGATTTTAGGGTGGTAAGAGATTTTTTAAAGGTTTAGGGAGGGTATGGGTTTTTGGGTGGTAAGGGAATTCTTGGGGTTTTGGGTGGGTGTGGGTTTTAGGTTGGAAGGGAATTTTTAGGGCTTAGGGTTGGTATAGGATTTTGGGTGGTAAGGTATTTCTTTAGGGCTTAGGGTGTGCATGAGTATTTCCATGGTAAGGTTTTTTTTAAAGGTTTAGGGTGGACATGGGTTTTGTGTGGGTATGGGTTTTTGGATGGTGATTAATCTTTTAGGGTTTAGGGTTTGTATGGGATTTTGGGTGGCAAGGGATTTTCTAGGGTGGGTGTGGGTTTTTGGGTGGGAAGGGAATTTTTAGGGTGTGGAGTGGGTATGCGTTTTTGGTTGGCAAGTGAATTTTTAGAGTTTAAGATGGGTGTAGGTTTTTAAGTGGTACAGAATTGTTTCGGGTGGGTGTGGGTTTTTGGGTGTTAATGAATTACTTAGGGTTTATTGTTTGTATTGGTTTTTTGGGTGGCGAGGGATTTTTTAGGGTGGGCATGGTTTTTTAGGTGGCAAGGGATTATTTAGGGTTTAGGGTGGGTATAGGTTTTTGGTTGGTAAGGGATTTATTTAGGGTTTACGGTGGGTATGGATTTTTGGTTGGCAATGGAACTTTCAGCATTTAGGATGGGTGTGGGCTTTTGGGTGGCAAGGGCGTTTTTAAGGTTTGAGGTGGGCTTGGGTTTTTGGGTGATAAGGAATTTTTAGGGTTTAGGGTGATTATGAGTTTTTTGGTTGTAAGGTTTGCCTTAGTGTGTGGGGTAGATATGTTTTTTTGGGTGACAAGGGAATTTTTAGGGTTTAGGGTAGGTATGGGTTTTTAGCTGGTGAGGTATTTTTTAGGTTTTAGCGTGAGGGTAGCTTTTTAGGCAAAACGTGCTTTTTTTAAGGCTTACTGTGGGTGTGGATTTTTGAGGGCAAGGGAAATGTTATGGTTTCAGGTAGGTATGGGTGTTCGGGTGATCGGGGAATTTTTAGCATTTAGGGTGGGTATCGATTTTTAGGTGGTAAGGGATGTTTTAGGGTTTAGGCTGGGTATGGGTTTTTGGGTGGCAAGGGAATTTTTTATTGTTTAGGGTGGGTGTAAGATTTTTGGTGCAAAGGATTTTGTAGATTTTACTGGATGTATGGGTTTTTGGGTCGCAAGGGAATTTTTAAGGTTTAGGTCTGGTGTCAGTTTTTGGGTGCAAAGGGATTTTTTAGGGTTTAGGGTGGGCATGGGTTTTGGTTGGCAAGGGAACATATAAAGTTTAGGGCTGATATGGGCTTTTTGGGTGGTAAAAAATAATTTAGGGTTTAGTGTTTGCATGGGTTTTGGGGGCAAGGGATTTTTGATGGTGGGTATGGGGTTTTGGGTGGCAAGTTACATTTTTGGGTTTAAGGTAGGGGTAGGTTTTTGAGAGGAAAGGGATTTTTAGAGTTTCGGGTAGGTATGGGTTTTATGGGTTTGAAGGGAATTTTTAAGGTTTAGGGTGGCTGTGGGTTTATGGGGGCAAGGGAAATGTTATGGTTTAGGATGGGTATGAGTTTTTGGGTGATAATGAATCTTTAGGGTTTAGGGTGGGTATGAGTTTTTGGGCGATAATGAGTCGTTAGGGTTGAGGGTGGTTATGGTTTTTTGGGTGCCAAGAGAACATTGAGGGTTTAGGGTGGGCGTGGGATTTTGGTTGGCAAGGTATTTTTTATGGTTCATGGTGAGTATATATTTTTAGGAGTTAAGGGCTTTTTTAGTGTTTAGGGTGGGTATGGGTTTTTGGGCTGCAAGGGAATTTTTAGGATTTAGGATGGGTATGGGCTTTTGGGTGGCAAAGGCATTTTTAGGGTTAGGGTGGGTATGGGTTTTTGGGTTGTAAGGGATTTCTTAGGGTTTAGGGTGGGAATGGGTTTTTTGGGTGGCAAGGGCATTTTTAGGGTTTTGGGCAGGAAAGGGTTTTTAGGTGGCAAGGGAATTTTGCAGAGTTTAGGGTGGGTATAGATTTTTGGGTGGCAAATTCATTTTTGGGGTTTTGGATGGGTATAGATTTTTGGGTGGTAGGGGATTTTTTAAAGTTTAGAGTGGGTATGGGTTTTTGGTTGGTAATGAATCATCTAGGGTTTAGTGTTTGTATGGGTTTTTGGGTGGCAAGGGATTTGCTAGCGTTTAGGGTGGGTGTGGGATTTTTGGTGGCAAGGGATTTTCTAGGGCTCAGGGTGGGTGTGTCCTTGTGAGTTTTTGGTTGGTAAGGGATTTTTTAGTTTTTAGTGTGGGTAGGCGTTTTGGTTGGCAAGGGAACCTTTAGGCTTTAGTGTGTGTTTTTTTTGGGTTGTAATGATTTTTTGAGGGTTTATAGTTTGTATGAGTTTTTCGGTGGGTATGAGTTTTTGGGTGGCAAGCAAATTTTTAGGGTTTAGGGTGGGTGTGGGTATATTTGTGTGGTAAGGTTTTTTTAGGGTAGTTATGGGTTTTTAGGTGGCAAGGGAACATTTTGTGTTTAGGGTGAGTATGGGGTTGTTGAGTGGCAAGGGAAATTTTAGGGATTACAGTCAGTGTAGGTTTTCGGTTGGTAAGTGATTTATTTAGGGTTTAAGGTGGGTATGGGTTTTTGGGTGGCAATGGAATTTTTAGCATTTAGGATGGTTGTGGGTTTTTGGGTGGCAAGGGAATTTTTAAGGTCAGGGTGGGCATGAGTTTTTGGGTGATTATGGGTTTTTTGTGTTGTAAAGTTTGCCTTAGGGTAGATATGGGTTTTTGGGTGATAAGAGCTGTTTTAAGGTTTAGGGTGGGCTGGATTTTTGGGGGGCAAGGGAAATGTTATGGTTTCTGGTGGGTATGGGTGTTTGGGTGATAGGGGAATTTTTAGCGTTTAGGGTGGGTATGGATTTTTGAGTGGTAAGGCTTTATTAGGGTTTACGCTGGGCTTGGGTTTTGGGTGGCAAGGGAACATCTAGGGTTTAGGGCTGAAATGGGTTTTTTGGGTGGTAATGAATAATTTAGGTTTTAGTGTTTGGATGGGTTTTTGGGACTCAAGGGATTTTTTATGGTGGGAATGGCTATTTGGGTGGCAAGTGAATTATTGGTGGTTAGGGTGGGTGTAGTTTTTGAGTGGTAAGGGATTGTTAGCGTTATGGGTGGGTATGGGTTTTGTGGGTTTGATGGGGATTTTTAGCCTTTAGGAAGGGTTTAAGATTTTGGTGGCAAGGGATTTTGTAGGGTTTAAGTTAATTATTGGTTTTTGTGTCACAAGAGAATTTTTAAGGTTTATTGTGGGTGTGGGATTTTGGGGGCAAGGGAAATTTTGTGGTTTAGAGTGGGTATGAGTTTTTGGGTGATAATGGATTTTTTGGGTTTAGGGCGGTTATGGGTTTTTGGATTCTAAGTTGTGCCTTAGGGTTGATGATGGGTTTGGGGTTTTTTGGTGCCAAGGGAATATTGGGAGTTTAGGATGGGTATGGGATTTTAGGGGGCAATGTATTTTTTTATGGTTTAGGGTGAGTATAGGTTTTTGGGTAGCAAGGTATATTTTATGGTTTATAGTGAATATAGGTTTTTGCGTGACAAAGGATTTTTCAGGGTTAGGGTGGGTATGAGTTTTTGGATCGTGAGGGATTTCTTAGGGCTTAGGGTGGGTATGGGTTTTTTGCGTGGCAAGGGAATATTAAGGGGTTCATTATGATAATGGGTGGATCGCCACTGCCCGTATGGCGGTGGCGATCCACCCGCCAAAAACCACCGCCCGCCTCTAACTTCCCCCGCCACATTACCATGGTGGGGGGGACCCCAGCGAACGGGAATACTGTCCGCCGGTTTTCCACAGGTAGGCAATCTACCCGATTGCCTACAGGGTGGAAAAGCAGTTTATATGGTGGCGGTGTCTGGTAGACACCGTCCTCCATATTTGTATGCAGGCTGGGATGTGCCTTTCCGTGGCGGCAACGCCACCACGGAAAGGCAGGCAGTTTTTAACATTGGGGGCCCGTAGCGGGCAGGCATGCTAGTGATGAATCCTGCTTATTGGTGAAAACAGAGTTAGAAAAACCACTTTTAGAAGTGGGTATTTCTGTGTGCTTATGAGTTTTTGCGCCTGCCTGATGTGTATTGACGTTTGGTTTTGACTGACAGAGAAGGGATGTGCATTCACTCTAGTCCCTTGGGTAGTTGAGGTGTGTCCTGCCCTGCGTGGGTGACTCAGTGCTAGGCTGAATAGACCTTTCCTGAATTTAGAGTGGCAGGGGGAGTTTTCCTTGCACCTGAATAGGCCTGATCTTCATTTGGTGTGGTGGGAGGAGTTGCACATGCACCTGAATAGGTCTGTGCCTACCTTCCAAAATAATGGCTCCACCCCCTGTGGTGTGTCTGGTGCCAAGGCTTTCAATATGAACGGCAGTGTTGTGCACTTCTAATATGTGGTTGAAGTTCCCTCAGAACAAAGACTTTGGCACTATAAATACAGGGGCTATGACCCCATGAAAATAAAAAGACACTATGTGGGGCACGTACCCAATGACTGCTGTGTGCCAGGAGGAACCGACGTTTGTGAATACCTTCTTGTGAAACTAACCTGCTGCCTGCTGGGTGGCTGAAGTGACTGCCTTTCTGCTAAGGGACCTTCCGTGCTAGCCAGCCTGTGCCCTGTTCTCTGCCCTAGTGTCTCCAGGGATGAGGTAGTGCTTGCCTCCCTGTTTGCTAATAGCGCGTGGTAAGCGTTTTCAATTCTGTTGTCCAAGGAGTTGGCTCAATTTGTGCTAACCCCATACAGGAGCGCTTTTACCCTGCAGCATGGGCAGCACAGCTCCCTCATCTAGGGCCTGAACATTGAGAAGGAGGAGGTGAACGGAACAAAACGCTCTCCCTCTCGTATTGCTTGCCTTTGTTTATGTGAGCCAGCAGCCGGGGCTATGCTACATGGCTGCGAGGCCATGCCCAAGCAGCAAGGAATATCAGCCCGGGAGTTCCCTTGGCTGTCAGAAGATGTGGCCCAGCCGCACCCGGAAGTGACCAGAGCCTCACGTGTCCATTCAGATGCTTCCACACGCAGCCGATGTGAGACCCTAGGTGGCCGACGTGAGCCCCTGGGTGCGGGCATTGCTAAGGCAGGCAAGAGCCTCCCAGCTGCACCAGGCCGCTTGCAGCGAAACATGAAGAGATTCGTACCCATGCCACACTACGGAGCTGTACCGGAGGCATTTGGCTCCCCTTGGCTTCTGGCCTTGTTGTTGTGAATAGTGGGGGCAGGTGGACCCATCACGCTAGATAGTGCGAGCACCCAGGGATAGTGTGCTCGCACCAACAAACAGACCTCCCACTGGGCTGATCTCCAGGAGTAAGATCCTTTGGTGTTTCCTTACCCCGCAGATCACCCCTGTACTTCCGTCATTCCCGTGCTTCCATGGAAACAGGTAGTGTTTCCCTGCAGAGAGTGCAGGCCAGTGGTCCTATCCTGCTGGTGAGCACAAGCACCCATAGACTGTGCTCTCTCCCCGTTGTGCAGGCAGGAGATCTTTTGGCGTTTTCTTGCCCCGTAGGGCATCTCTGTAATTCCTGGCATTTTCCCTGTTTCTACGGGAACCAGTGGAGCATTTTCATGGAGAAGGAGGCAGGGGATGTAGAGGGGATGTAGTGGGTGTTAACAAAGCTGGAAGCAACTATCTTAAAAGATTGCCCTGTCAGACTGGTGACACCGGCTCAAGCGGAAACATGTTCAACTAATCGTTATTGTCTTGATTACACTAACTGTAATGTTAGGTCTTATGTTTTCAGTGTGGTGTTCACTTATAAGTATTTACTAAAGTTCACTAACATTGTTATTTATGACAATTATGCAATTGGCAAAAGTGGTGTATGACTTTATGTGATGTCACGACAAAGTGCCTTGTGGCACAGTGATTTATGTGATTGTCGTCTAACTTTTTAAAAATAAATAATACAAAAGATATTTTTATGTAACCTTGTGTGGAGCTGCTTTTTATGGTGTGCCTAAAGTGTCACTGTTGTGTGAGTGCGTTGTGCAAACGCTTTAGACATTGCCTCTGGGATAAGCCTGACTGCTCTGCCAGGGGTTGTCTTTGATGTGTTACTAGCTTACCCTTACTAGACTGATGGGTTCTGCCCTACCATACCTGCATACCCTAGCCAACCAGAAACACCATGTCAACTGGAATACTAAAAAGAAAATGATAATCCGGTCCATTATTATCATTTCCTTTTTTCCATTGCCCTGCTTTTAAGCAGTGGGGCGATGCTCTTCCACCTTAGTGGAGCAGCTGCCACTGTTGAAGTGGCTACATTAGTTTGCTAAACCACTAGATTATGACTATCTGTTTAAGTCTTCATAAAACCTATAATCACAGACATCACTGTGGAGACATACTATCTCTGTGGGAACTTGAACAAGTCTATAATCACACACTATCTCAGTGGGTTCATGGATATCGATATAATCAATCAAACACTACCTTTGTGGGGAATTGAACAAGACTGTCATCACACACTATTTCTGCGGGGACTGTGGTAACGCTATAATCACACACCAACTCTGTGAGGACCTGGATATTTCTATAATTGCACACTATCACTGTGGGGAGCTTGACATCTCTATAATTATAGACTATCTCTGTGGGGACCTAGCACCCCTATAATCACACACTATCTCTGTGGGGACCTGCCATCCCCATAAACACACACTATCTCTGTGGGGACCTTGGCATCAATATAACCAATCTAACACTATCTTTGAGTAATTGAACATAACTATCATCACACATATCTTTATGGGGATCTGCCATCCCTATAAACACACAGTATTTCTATGGGGACCTGTCATCCCCATAAACAGACACTATCTCTGTGGGGACCTGCCATCCATATAAACACACACTATCTCTGTGGGGACCCGGTTTCCCTGTAGTCACACACTATCTCTGTGAGGACCTGGGCATCCCTATAATCACACACTCTCTCTGTGGGGACCTCGGCATCCTTATAATCACACACTATCTCTGTGTGGACCTGGACATCACTATAATCACACACTATATCTGTGGGGACCTGGGCATCAATATAATCAATCAAGCGCTATCTTTTAGTAATTGAACATGAATTTCATCACACATATCTCTATGGGGACCTGGCATGTCTATAATTACACTCTATCTCTGTGGGGACGTGGGTTCAATATACTTTAACTTTGTGGGACTTGAATATGACTGTCATCACATACTATCTCTTCAGGGACATCAACATGTATATCATAACAGACTGTCTTTAGAGGGACTGGAACTTTACATGTATCACACACTTTCTCTATAGGTCAATAATCACCATCTTAGTGGGCCTCCCTAATCATGCACTATCGCTTTGGGGACCTAAGCTTCAGTATAATCACAACATATCTCAACATCACTTGAACATGACTGTAACTACACACTACCTGAGCAAGCACCTAGGCATCATTATAATCACATACTACCTCTGCAGGAGCCTCGGCATGACTGTTATAACAGCAAGCACCTCAGCATCATTGTTATAACACTCTCTATGTGGGGCCCTGAACATTACTGTAATCACATACTATC